>NC_044245.1:92554303-92584303 GCF_003957555.1 Calypte anna | reverse complement strand
ATGTAAGCCATAGGTTTTTGGGGTTTTTTTTTGTTTTTGCTTTTTTTTTTTTGTTTTTTTTTTTGCAGATTTTCCTGATTTAAAAACAGTGGTTTCGTATTCAGCTTTTTTTTTTTTTTTTCCCTCCTTTTTTCCTTTTTCTTTTATTTTCCCTTTTCTGATCATTTTTATTTGATTGCATGAAGTGGAAGGTAAATGTAGTGAATGAAAGGAATGGATGCTTTCCAGACTGGGTCTGATCCAAAGCCCACAAGAAGTATTTGAAAGAGTATTCCATTGACTTTCATGGCACAGGATTTGGGCCATGGTGTCTCATAAAGTGTAGTCACATAGCAGGATTTTAAAATTATTTTAAAATTGAAAAAGCAATTATTTATTAGTTGCAAGAAACCTCTGTGTACTGAAATCAAAAGCTGATTATTCAGTACAAAAGTGTGAATGTGAATTTCCAACATCCAGTTTTCAAGTGCTAATGTTTGTGGGGGTTTTGGTTTGTTTATTTGTTTTCTAAAGTAAGAATGTCTCTAAATTATTAATAGCTAGATATTGTTAAAGTAGTACTGAATAAAAGAAGGAGCTCTTTGCAAAATAGGCCTTACTGGCAAATAATCACTATTGCAAGTGTAAGAGTTCTATTGCAGCTTTAAAGTATATGAATTTAAAACCTAATATTGTGACTAATATTTATTTCAAAGTACAGAATGTCACAGCAGCAGGGCATCTTATTATTAATGCAGTAAACTCTTGCTGCAATACTTTTTGGTATGAGATTGCTGTGCTAAAGTTGCCAGCTATATAAAAGTAACAGGGATACATGTCGTTTTTCAGCTGTATCTTGCTGTAACATGTGACATGACTCGTTCCCAGGAAGAGCCATATGGGCAAGTTGTTCCATATTAAACTACTACAGTATAACTTTGAGTTGGCTTTGTGTGCTATAAAGTCTCTGGTTAAATCACCTATTTTAAAAACTGTTTTCAATTCTGTTCTACTTTTAAAATAAGATCAAGTCAAGGCAGGACCCTTCCAAGTAATGTATTCACATTGGAATTTCTTAATATGAAAAAGTTCATGAATCCTTACCTGCTCTTTCATCACTTCAGTGCTGATGCTTTGCAAGGACCACATCTGTACCTTGCTCTATTTTAGATACACTTCACACTGCACGCTATTGTGTACCACATACATGACTCTATCGAAGTATTTTTCTCTAATGGTGCATCTTATGCTCCGATGTTGCTTTCACTGAAGGAATTCGTATAGATCCCACTGACTTAAAATGTTAGAGTAAAATGTCAATGTGGGCAGATTAATCAATGTGTAGAAGATGATACATGGCCAACATGTTTTCTTCATGTTTTCTTTCGTTTTTTACCCTCAAAGAGGCACCTGCTGCTGCAAAGGGACACTGCAGTGGCTTCCAAATCAGGAAAATTCAGTCTCTGTGCTTACAAAGCTTTTTTTTTTTTTTTTTTTTTTTTTTCCCCTACCCTGCAAGTCACTACTTAAAAGCTTTTCTGAAGCAAGAAATAAAACCAAGAATATTTCAGGGTAACATTTTTTTTCCTTATCATCTGCTAGGTGACAGGAAAAAATGCTGTGCATTTTCCAAACAAAATAAAAAAAACAACCTTTCCTGTTAAGTTTTGTATTTTAAGCATCCTTTATTCAGGGAGAGGGAATTCCCTAAGCCTCAGTTTATCTTTACCAGAGTATCAGTAGCTCATGTGTAAGGTTGTGTTTTGTCCTCTTTACTTCAGTAGTCTTTTTCAATTGAAAAGAGTGAACTCCCAGTCCTCTGCCTTTTCCAAACCTCTAGTTTGTAGTTGTACTTATCATCAATATTGCAGGCCCTGACACTCTGCAGCACTGTCACTGTATATACTGTGAAGGCAGTAAAAATGAGCACTAATCAATCTTTCAGGGAGAAGCAATGAGCATTAGAAGGCCACTATCCTGTGACTAAACACACCCCTTTTATGGAGTGTTGGTGCTAATAAAGGACAGCTTATTACTGAGGCAGAGACCAAAGCTTGGGTGAGGTCAACCATGACTGGCAGTCATCAGTCATTCTTAATGATACTTTTTCCCGTGCTTTCTAAGGGATTCTGAGCAGAGTGCAAATCATTCGGGGTCATCCATAGTTCATGTACCCACAGATGGCAAAGGTTTTGAAAGACTTTAGTTTAAACTTGGTTGGGTTTTTGGTGTTTTTTTGGTTTTGTTTTGTTTTGTTTTTTTAATGTTACTGAAGTAGGCAAAAAACTCAAAGAAAACAGATTTTTGCTTGTTTGGAATGTTGTATTTTCTTTCAGTCTAATAGATGTTTTACACACTAGAGTACTTGTGCATTATAAAGAACTACATAAATTTATTTTTATGACGTCTGTCTTCTTTAATTATTACCTTTGATGTCTATTGGTGACTAAAGAGAGCTTAACAGGATTTCTCTCCCTTCTTAAATTTCGCAAAGTGAAACTCAGCCAGTCCCTGACAGATGTCTGTTCCTCACCTTCAGGATTATTTTATAAATCCCTTTCTGATGAGCGGAAGTGTCAAATCAAGGACAGGTCATAAAGTAAAAGTATAAACCTTTTAAAGGGAGACCTTGGTAATATATAAACATTTTGCACACTATCTGAAATTTTATGGACTTAAAAAAATGATATTTTAGCAATAGGAAGGCAGAAGTTTAAAACACCAGGCTGTGCGCACATGTTTTTAAATACACACTGTTCCCTTGCTCCTTATCTTTCTTTCCATAGTCAAATATTACATGTATTGAGAAAATAGCTGTGCTATCTGTAGGGGCTGTCACTAAAGTTTGGGTTTCAAAGCATCTTCCTATTTAATTTACTTTGAAATTTGTGCTTTTTTTTCAGTCATCGTTTTTTAATTCCTCAATTAAGCACACTCTACACCACCTTGAAGTTGGTGAGTGTGTTATATTGCTGCTGTGATCTAGACAACTGCTGTCAGTTTCAGCTGGTTGAGATTACCTCAGTTTTTAGAAGTAAACTAACATTTTCACTCAAGTAAAATCTCAGATAAACCAGATCAGGTTTTGGGTCTACTGACAAGCTCACACCACTGTGTAAAGATGTATTTTACTTCACAATAATACTTTACTTTTTATAAGATAAAATACTGATGGTAAGTTGGAGGGCAAGGGACTGCATGTGGCTACAGGTACCTAATACATGCACATGAATGTATACAGCTTTTAAAAATTGGCTGCACCTAGTGCTGTAATTTTTACAGTTGCAGATTATTTAGTTTTTATTTTCATCTTTGTACCATTAAAAAAAACAAGCGTGTGTAAACTAAAGAATGCACTTTCACTTGATTAACACTAAAAGCTTGTTTGTTTCCCAGGGTATGTGTACAGCCTCGAGCACAGTAGGACCCTGTCCTATGTAGAAACAGTTAAAAGTTTCTATATTTTGTAGTATAAAGTACTGATCTGCTGAGGGGAACGGGAAGAAGGTAAATAATTTTTTTTAAAGGTCATAGGTTTGTTCTGCAGTGTTGTTGTGACTGGGAATATTGTCTGATAAAGTCTTTCATTATTGATGTGAATGCTTTTCTCGTTGCTATCTGTATATTTTTTGTGTCCTGGCTAAAACGGGAGTCGGTTGTGCTATACTGCAATTAAGCGTCGTGTATGAGGCTTCGGGAGAGTTAATCAAATCATTGATGAACCAGTGTGATTGGTACATCACTAGAAATGATGTAAAGCAGATGGAAATTACTTATTGAGAAGCATACATTTATGCAGTGTTCCGGCTGATAACAGTGCTCATTAAGGCCTAATTCTGGAAGGGGCTATAGTGCTTTTGTGAACCCCCATCCCAGTAATGCTCTCTTCGAATTGCTGGTGAACACACAACTGGTGCTAGAAAGTGACTTACCTGGCTTGTGGACCCTGAACCAGTAGCTGGCTTCAGGCAGTCACAGGGGTGCGCCCACGTACAGCCCATTGCTAGATCCAGACCTGAGGTTATGATTCATCCAAGAAATACTTGTGTTCTAGGATATTTGTACCAGACAAAACCTTTCTGTTCCAGTTATGCAGATATCTGGATGGTGAGGAGGAGGAGGTGTGAGACCATCTACACAGGGAGGAAGATAGTGAAACTCATACCCTGTGTGAATTTCATCAAGTTGCGGGCCTCTAGGAAGCCTGGACTAGCACTTTAGGTCAGCTGAACTTCTAGGAGTGGTATTTTAGTGCTATGTGGTGCTAGTTCTCTCTCTGGTCAGGTAACAAAAGTCACCTTTGGGTTCAGTGTCCATCATGTTGCTCTGCAGACAGAGGATAAGCAAAAAACCAGAGCTTCGCTGTGATTGCATTTCATCAAGGTGATGTGCAAGTTCAGCCTTTCACATAGGCATAATGCTGGGTTTTAGATACTCCATCCCTTCTCCCCTCACTTTACTAGTGTTTTAAGATGTTCAGGTTTTTTTCTCTGTATCTGAAATGCTTTATTTTGTCTTTACAGTCTGGTTGAGTAGGAATCGTTCAGTTTATGCAGCTTTGTGCTTTTTCTCTACAGCTTGTGTCTGCATGAATGTGTTGCAGCCTGATGCAAGTTCATTCGATTAAATAAAATGCTTAAATTGTAATCCGTGCAAAACGATCATATTTGAAACACTTGATGTCTCGGTGAGAATCCATTTAATAGTGATCAGATTTAAATGATTTAACACAGTGGTGGTGGTGGGAGGTGGGGGAGGGAAATATAGTTTTGAGACATTCCTGTATATAAAAAAAAGATTAAACCAAATTCAGATATGTCTCTCTCCCCTTCTCTCTCTCTCTCTCTTTTTAAGCAGTCAAAAGATATACTGTATCCCCAGTGAAAGGGCGCTTTCAATCCAGTTATCCACTTTACCCAGTCTCAGTTTCCAGAACCTTCCACACCCCCCCTGGTTAAACCACTAAGCCTTTGATTCCTTCCTGATTACACTATGCAAGACATCTATCAAACACTGTCTTATCTGTTTGTAAGGCAGCTCAGGCCTCAGATTTAAGTCATGGGTTTTGGCTACAAGTTGGAGTGTGATTAATAATTGACTAATGTAGCTTTTATTTATCACAGGCTAGCACATTTCACCATTACCGAGTTAATTTATGTTAAGTGTAAGCTGTCGTTCAATCTGTTTTTCAACTTTTTTTTTTTTTTTTTTTTTTTAAATCCTAAGTCTATCTTTCACTTTTTGAGAAACAAAATCCTTACACAGGGCACAGTCTTACTTGGTGCCAAAAAGTTGATTTCCTTTTCAGCGGAGCCATACATCACCAGCCCTCCCAGCTGCAGTGTCAGCCCCTGACAGAATGACATGTGTCATTTATCAAAGGGGCCAGGCCGGGCCTTGGGAAACGCACACGACAAAGCCTGAGAGAGTTCATTTCGCAGTCCCCTCCTACCCTCTGCGAGCCTCTTGCCAGGAAAGCCTGTGATGTTTCTGTCTTCGAAGCATTACTGTAAGTCCTTCAACCTTCACAGAATTAACCCTCGCTGCCACCACTGCTGCTGCCGGCCCTCCCCAGCACCGCTGGGCTTCCCCCCGGCCAGTGGCAGTGCCCAGGTGCCATGCTGGCACCAGCCGGCGTGCAGAAGCAATGTGCACAGGGCTGCTCCCTCACCCGTTTACCAACTCCTGGAAAGGACTTTTTTTTTTTTTTTTTTTTAAATCCCATATATTGTACGCTATAAGAATTAAAGTCGTACGTTTTTCTACAGCAGGACAAGGTCAAAGACATAAAGAATAAGGTAATAAAGCATTCCGGTCATGAAAAAGGGTAGCCGCTGTCCTACGTGCAGGTAGAGATTTGTGCTTCGGCTAAGGCAACGAGTAAGACACTGGGGGAGTCTTCTTCCACCTTCCTGTTTAACTTCTCCTTTGCGTTATTCTGAAACCATGTGCTGAAATAAATACAGAAGGTAGTTTCTGTGGGCACCACTTCACAATATCAAGGCTGCATAGCACCTGTGTAGAGAAACTGACCTGGTAGGACTTGCTGCACCTCTCATGAAACTCTTCTGTCAACAGAGGGGGCAAGGTGAAAAGGAAGAAAAGTTGATAGCATTTAGTGGGGGGAAAAAAAAATCCCCAAACCTCAAGGTGTCACTTACACCAAACAGTTTAATTTATGTAATGTAGTCGCCTTAGCCTAGGAGTTGCCAAGGGAGTTACAGCAGAAAATAATCCTCTGTCAAATGAAGAAGAGCATATTTTCAAAATATAACAATGATTTTGCTGAAACAAAACTTTTCTTTGCTTGTGTGTGTGCCAGTGTGCTTTAAGTGGCTGAGTTTTACATCTCCATCATGTACAAAGAATGTGAGAAAGTTATTGTCTCCTCCCCTTCCCCCATCAAATCACTCTTTGTACTTTGCATAGTTCCTACCACACTGAAGTTATTTACAGCATCAGATATCATTTAGAGATAGCTAAGGAGACTGTAGCCTCAGCTAGGAACTTTCCAGAAAGAAGTCCTATAAATTAGCCATTGCTCAGGAGTGGCTGTTTTCTAGTCAGGGCTGGTCCTTTCATTTGTCTACATAAGGCTAATTTATTTTTGCAGCCAGATGTGGGCTGACAGCCATCACTCAGAGCTTCCTTCCCCCACTGTTAGGAGGTCGGGAAAACAGTCACGTTTCCCATTTTACAGAATCCCCATCAACATTATTGAAGATGGATGTATCTTTAAAGCAAAGATTGATTGTGGATATCGGAGTTATGGTGTCATTTATCATAGTGAATATTATTTAGACTTGGATTGTACAAGGCTGTAACTTGAGACACAGCCAGGGGAGGGACAATCTGGAAACGAGGATCCATGAACTTTAATGGATGGATGCTTTTTCAAAGCTCCACTCACTATAGCATGATTTACTTTTCTTACAGAAAGGAAACAAGCATTTCAGTTTTAAAGGGCCAGCATGCTGTCTTGTCCTCTTTAGCAGGTCCTACACGGAGGCAACTGAGACTTAAAGCTGAAACAATAAATAGAGATTGTGTCTGAATGTTATATGTGTTTAAGTGCTGTTATGCTAAACATACCTAGGTGCACTTGAGACTCTTGTTTGTGTGAATTACCCTAGTTAGGTTCTCAGTTAAAAGAGAACTGTGGTTGAATAATGCAATGTATTGATTATAGAATGCTGCAATTTGAAATTTCAGAAGCTTCAAATAAATTATATTGCAACTCGTATTGTTACATTGCTGTATTAGTCTCTGCTGGGAGAGACAAAGAGATTCTAAACTAGATATTCACACGCTGCTTGAGTTATCTTACAGAAGTGGAGCATCTAGTAAATGGCATATGTACCTGGTAGAGTATCAACTTTCTTGATTGTTGAGAAATGTAGCATTCCTCAACAGCCTCGTGAATATTGTACAGACATTCCACTATAATGTAAAATTTAAAAACATAGACCATGATCTTGCAGGTGAAAACATACCTTGTATTTTCAGAATATGCATTTTAGAAAACTGCTTATAACTTACTGAAAGCCTGAAGACATAGCTAAGTGCTATTTCTGTTCTATTAGCACCAGCACAGCAACGTGTTTCATGAATTTATTAGAATGTTTCATGCTTTGGAACATGATTTTTAATTTTTTAGAAATGAATTATCTTGAATTCAGAAAATCCTTGAGTGACTTCAGTAAAGGGGGAAGGTCTTGAAACTGGTAGTGTAGGTCTAGATACAGTGCAAGCAGGCATCAAGCACGGTTCCCCCACATGTTCTGACAGCTCAGTCCCACCTTGAAACTTTGTTCCCTTAGCATCATTTTCCCAATTATTTTGTCCAGGTAACCACCTGCTCCTCATGTGAAGTTGCTTGTCTTCCAATCTCATTTGTTTTCTGATTTTCTGATTTCAAATTGGTACCGTCCCTTTCCCACTGACTCAGAGTATGGAGTTCTTTTTCATGCATCTGGTCATAGCTTGGGTCCCTCCTGACTTGCCCCCCTTCAGTGGGTCATGTATCACAGTCTGGGAATTACTGAATCATACAAAAAAATTGCATGGGACAGCAGTTTATTCATGTGAGCTGACGTATCTACTAAGAAGGTAGTAGCTCTTACCAGACTTGTCCCTGGTGAACTCCTCACATACTAGCATTTAAGACAGCAGTTCTACAAGGGTATACTAAAACTTGCACCAAACTATCTCCTTATTTTTTTTCTTTCTTTAAACAGAACCAGAAATCATTTTGCTGTCATAAACCAAATTCGGTACGAGAGGTTTCATATGAATAGTCAAGCTCAAGAGTTTAAAAAAAAATCCAAACAATGGAAACAATTACGAACATCTGGTTTTGAGTGCATATGTATTCTGTACATAACAAACAGAGAAATCCTATTATCTAGAACAATAAAAGGGAATTTCCCTTTCTGTCTAACACTCTCTGGGAGCAATATGGCCTTCCATTTAGAATCATGGTTGGGGGGGGGTTGGTTTTCTTCTGTTAATGAGATGAAAATGAGGATTATTATTTGTGTGTGTGTGTGTGTGTCTTTCTCATGGTCTAGATTTCAATTTCAGTATAAATCTTGAGAAATCTATTTATACACCTGTGCAGCTGGTATAAGAATGCCTCTGTGAAGGTCTGCTCTATTTACCTACACATAAAAAGTATTCTTCTCTTGCTTGAGAAACATACAAAATGTCTTCAAAGAGGAAGCAGTTTATCAAATTCATATTAATCACAGCATCAATAATGTTGACCGGGGTCAAGTCATTACACTAAATATATTGTAACCATTATTAATGCATGTAGCCCAGTGCCATAGCTATGATATAAGACTGCTGTTTCCTGATTAAAAGCTGTTTGGTGATGCAGAGATTCAATACAGATTCTCCCTGCCTTTTGGTGACTGACAGTAGCTTCTGGTATTCTGTTTTCTTCTGACAGTGGGGTATGTTAATATGAACACACCTTACAGAGGGGGCTACAAGAAGTGCAAAATGCAGAAAACAAAAGTGTCTAATTTCAGCAGCCACAACTGTGCATCCATAAGGCAGCCAAATTTATCATGGCACATTATGGAGTGCAGCAAATGTCATGAAAACCATTGTTTTTTAATTTTTTTCCCTGAGAGTCTGAATGAGGTGATTTATGGTAGTTATCCATCTTAAGGGTCATCCATCAACTTTTAGTTGCTAGGCAATCAAACCAACAGCTGTTTGCTTTGAATCAAGCTGAAAAGTTGTCAGTCATCACATGCAGGTATGACCTTTCTGGTTAAAAACATTATCATGTATGCAAAATTAAAGAGACAAAGTCTTTGCTCTCCCTCTCCCATAACTTGTTTCATTACTTTCAATGAGCAACACAGGTAGCATTTGCCCCAAAGCTTTTGTCTCAGGCAATGTTTGGAAAGATTCCAGAGCTGGAGATGGTGCTCATTGCCTCATGGAAATAGTTACCTGATCGTGTAAAAATGTCTTGTACAGAAATGGTCTTTAGCAGGGCAGTTTCTCAGATACGACATCAAGTTGAGTAACATAGATCTTTTTAAACTCAGTCCTGTTTTGAGTCAAGAATGGATCATGAGCAGCAAAACTTTAAAAGGCCCCAGTTCTATTGATTTGGTGCATGTCTCACTGCTGGAGTAGTAAATAGTGCAAACAAGGCTGGGACACTGTTATTGTTTTACTGTCACCCATTAGTGTGGGGCTAGAGGACACAGTGGTGAAACCTCATGAATTATTCATACACCATTCCACCATGTTTGTTACTAAAAACAGAGCAATATCACTTATGTTTTGAAGGCACTATATTTGACAGTGTAAGAACAACCTAGATGTTATGAGGACATAAATCCTTCTCCATTCCTTGCTTCTGGTTTTCTGTTGAAATCACTTACAAGGAGTTATCCTCCCAGTTGTCATTTGGCTCCTCTGATCACTGTTCTGTATTAAACAGTTTCAAAACAACTGACACGTATGGGGAGGTGGATTGTGCAAAGGAGTCTTGAAAATTTGGAATGTTGGAGGTAAAGTGTTGAAGAGACAACAGTGTGTGATTTGTCAATATATGTATAATTAGTTAGTTCCTGATACTTCCTGATACTTGGAAATTGCATGCATCTCCAGTGCTGTAATTTTGAGCCACAGAGCCATTGGCAGATTGACAAAGATGTAGCAAGTGGTTAGATTTGCTCTGTGCAAAAGTTCAAAGGGAAGGCAAGTGATCCATTTTGGGGAAAAAAAGCTTCCTTCAAGCCATTTTTTACCATATGTAGCCAGAGGACTACCTTTATGTATTGTTGAACTGTTTCAGAGAATTCAACCATAACCTGCAGCTGTTGTGGTGGAAGCATTCTGCAGAGAAAATGTCACCACAGGTTTTTCTGAGACCTTAGGCCTTTCTTCAGAAAGAAATAAAAAGTGTCTTTTACCTGTATGTTAATTTAGACACAATTGCCAACCAGAGGCTAGTCCCAGTGAAGGCGACAACTGGTAGTTGTTGCTAAATCTTACTTTCCCCAGATGTTTTATCTTATTCTGCTAACCTGTGTGAAACACTAATTGTTTCATCTTCTCAGAAATTCTGCTATGTGTGAACTAATCATGGTAAGAAAAGACTCCTAATTTTGAGAAATATTTTATAAATTTAAAATTTTATTTACATAATTACCCAGTAGTCTTTGTCTCCTTAACATCTTTGACTTTAATTTGTGTATGAATTTTGCTGTGCACCTATTTAGGTATCTGTTCAGCTAATAGTGAACAATCCTGTGCCCTTGAAACTACTGTGTCATCTGTGAGGGCTCTTGTGTGGGCTTCTGCTCACATAACATCTGAGCACCTTCCAAGTGCTAATGTAAACTATATGTTGAAAATACTCCTTGTAGTGAGTACACTGATGGGTGATAACCATTTTCATAACATCCTCACCACCATATTTTCACTTATCATGTAGCTCACACCAGGTGGCTTGTTAGCAGTTGCTAATGAGTTTGTTGCAGTGTGGGAAGTTCCCAGGTTGAGAGCTGCACTTGTAGTTTTGCTCCCTCTCTTGGGCTCTTTCCAAGGCTTATGTGTGTATTCCTAAAGTTATTTTAAAACACTTCTAACACTTAATTTTGTTCTCCACAGAAATATAAATGCAGAAAAAGTGTAAACCAAAGCCTATCATAATATATCTATTTCTGTTTGTTCTTTCCTCCTATCATGGTGTTATTTTCTTTGTATCTTCTCAGTAAAATAGATTAGTAACACTGTAAGTCCTAAATGGATCTCCTGAAATCTTTGACTCCCTTCCATTTACAGAAAACAAAACCTGCTTTTCTCCTCCATTTTTTTAAAGATAGTAACTACTATAGCTGTAGAGAGGGAAAGTTGCTGTAGGTTTCACAGGAAATTTAAGGAGAAAATTACTGCTTTGGGACAGATAGTGGAACCCTGTCAAGTATTATCCCATCTGCAGTAGAGTAACGAAACTCATAGTGGGAAGTGGTGGCAGAATCAGCCTGTTTGATCATGTTTAATCTATAAAATGCTCAACTTAGTCCTTCAACCTTTAGTGTAGCTCAGTGCATAATATACCTGTCCACATCACCAGAGTGACAAACTGAAGAATTTAGATTGCTGTTGAACAGAATGAATTTCCATATTGGATCAACCTAAGGTAACAGTGATTCCATGTGGTGATTTGATAGTTATCACATCTTTTTTTTTTTTTTTTTTTTTTGACTCCTTGGCTCTGTATTTACAGGGTGGTTGTATGCTCTTTAATGAAGAAATTTTTATCAAGCTGCAGAGACATGCCTTTGTTTTTCTGAATTTTGGTGATATCCAGAGCTGGTGGATTTTCTTTACTGGTGGGTTTCCTTTACTGTTAAAAAAAAATCCCCAAACCATACCAAAAAACCCAACCAAAACCAAAACTTAAAAAAAAGTCTAAAATCAACCTTATGCTGATGTATCTCTGGCAGTCCTACTGGTGTTTGCTACATTTAGTTGAATTGAAATGAAACCTTAGAATAAAGATAATGCTTAAGTGATAAGAATGTGATTGAGTAATGTAGTGGGAATGGCTTTGTATTCAAGACAAATAGAGCATTAGATACACTTGGATGGTTTTGTCTGGTTTATTTGAGCTAAAGGTAGCACATCACATAAACAACTAAGCCTTGGATTTTCTTGTTAGCTAGATTTCTGAAGTCTTTGGCTTTGTGTATAAGGTACATCTATAGATTTGTAAAATTTTTGGTTTAGTTTTGTGAAAGAAGCATTTTGTTGTTCTGAGTCAAGATCAGAGCCTGTTCAGTTAGGTGCTGTTTAGAAGCATTGAACACAGACTCTGCCCCCAAAGTATGCAGTCATGATGAAGAAGGGTAACATGGAGCAAAAGAAAACAAGAAATCCTAAAAAGGTGAAGTCTTGTAGCAAACTTTGTAGGCTAGAAGTATAGTCCACAACTCATGACTCTTTCTTCAGTGTTCTGTCCTGCCCCTCGAGATTCAACAGCCTTCAGCTACCTTACATTTCCACTGATAGCCCATGATGAGCTGCTTTTTTCTGATCCTTTCTTATAAAGATGATCACTTGTATGTATTCTGTTGCAGGCAGTATATAGCATATAAGTTATATTGTATTTTGCTAAGTGACATTGTATGTAAAAAGTACTTCTTCGTTTGAACTTTTAATTTGCCTCATTAGGGATAAGGTAGATGGGTTAAAAGCTTAGTTGGATGATCAAATAAACAGGTCATCTAACCCATTATCTATCTGGGACAGAGATAAATTTTTATCATTAATCTTTTTTCCTTCTTTTCCCTTATGTAATCAGCATCTACCTTCTGGAGGTTCCCAGTTTTTGGTAGATCCTGATGAGGCATGGTTCTCTTCCTTAGGTGAATGACCCAGTTGCTTGGATGAACTGTTCGGTTTACATGTGGGAAGCCCTCCTTCATGTGCTGTATTTCCAACTGAACTTTTGCGTAGATCAGATACATCTGTCCTTCAAGGTTTGTCCCTTTGCTCTGGATTTTCTGTATGGAAAGAGCACACAGAAAAAAATCCAAAAACATTAGTATGTAGAAATGGGGCTGATCAAGGATCATCCCCGCAATGCCTGGACTTCAAATAGGAATCCAATTTCTTCTTACTCCTCCTAGAGAGTGTTTCTAGACTGGAGAACACTTCTTGTAGCTGTTTCAGGGGAAATTAGCAAAATGTATTGTCTCTGTTATATACTTCCTCAGCACAGTGT
Organism: Calypte anna; assembly: GCF_003957555.1. Classification (NCBI taxonomy): domain Eukaryota; kingdom Metazoa; phylum Chordata; class Aves; order Apodiformes; family Trochilidae; genus Calypte; species Calypte anna. Next base: position 92,571,063 of record NC_044245.1, on the reverse strand, counting down.
CACCCTGCCCATTGCCATCTTTCTTTGCTTTTGATTGATTGTTGAATGCTTGTAGTTTATATGCATCATATCAAAGTCCTTTGAGTTTATGGCACTGTCAGTGCTGTGGTGCATTTGCTGAGACCAAAGACGCAGCAAACGCAACTGTGAAAATTTGTTACCGCCACCACTGTTTTGCTGCTGCCCTTCTGCTGAAGGCTACCACTCCCACAACAGTGGGGATTACCTCTCCTATCATCAAACAGAACATATCTCTGTTCCTCAGCTGCTTCTGCACAAAGTCTCAGCTTTGCTGCGTGAATCCGCTTTAACTGACAGTCTACACCAGGTACACCTAGACTTGTTTTTAGGAAGGAGCAGAGCTTTAGCTACCCCTCTTCTCATAAACTAAATGCAGTTCCTTGGAAGTGATTTGTGCCTGAGCACCAGTGGGACTGTTGTACAGGTATACAGTGAAATGCATTTCCTTTAGAAACTTGCCATTCTGTAGTTACAGACATAGTCTTTGCTCAGCGTGCTAGCACTGAAGTACTTTAGATATCTCTTGGTACACAAAAATAAATTAAAGCACTAGCACTTCATCCTATCAGCCTTCATCTTTGTCTGGCATGCTAAACCACTGAGGATAAATCTATTCTGAAGTTTCCCTGCTTCCCAAAGAAAATGGTCTCAAATTTTTTCTTCTGAAAATGAGGTGACTTGGAACTTTCACTAAACAAATAGTTCTCTCTATGCTCTTGATTCAGTAGCACCATAGCTCTGCTACTTTGCTGCTCTTTCCACCTCTGATTTTTTTTCAGCAAGTGAGATGTCAGTGTGTACAATCATCACCTACAGTTTCAAGGATGCAGTAGCGGGTGGTAAGCTACAGAAAGGAAGGGCAGATACAAGTGTATCCGCATGGTGGAAAATGGCTTGGAAAACATTCATAGTGTAATACTCATGTAACCTTAGACTAAATAGCTTAATTCAGAACCTTTAGGTTTTTCCTGTGATATATTCTTGCTACAAGTTTCCCATTCTATTCAGAGATAGTGTTTGCATTTTCCAGTGGTTATGCTTCTCTTGGGGCATCTGAAAAAAAGTTCTCCCAAAGTATAAGTGAGGCTGAGGTGGTTATGCACATAAAAAATGGATTATTTCTTCAGAATGTATTTTGATGAGACCCTTCTACTTCTTGTTAAAAAGTCTGTACCTTGGCCTCCTATTTTTCCTATTTTCATTGAACTTTCCTATATATAAATCCAGTTTCTTCAGTAGAACAAGTGGATGAAAGCCTCCCCCAAAAATAAGGCTCCAAGAACTTCTCCTCATTTTCCAACTAGTAAAAGTGGTGAAGCAAGAGACCACTGTTCTTTCTTTTTCCATTTTCTGCTTGTACTTTGGGAGTGGATTATCTAGCCTGAGAAAAGTTTGTGTGCATATGTCTTTTCATGTCTAAACAAACTTGTGAATAATATTGTGTAGAGTAGTAGTAGAATATCTACTTAGTTCAGTGTATTGTGAAGCACAAGGCCAAAAACTGAATGGTTCTACTGCTTAAGAAAGGTGCACATGCAACCACATGTATCTTAGAGACCTTTCATTGCATTAAGATATATATGTATTTTTTAAAAGCAGGGTGTAATGGGAAGCAAAAAAATCCTTCATTATTTCTTCTGAAGAAGCTCTGCTACACAAGCCAGGTTAATTTCTGGGCTCCAGCTTAAGTTTGCTGAAAACTGATGGTTGAGACTATGGAAATCATAACATTTATGAACTTGATTCCTCTTAGTTATGCATATGCAATTTGGGGTACCTCACTTGCAGCCAATGGATTCATAGCTGCATCAGTGTCAAACTGGTGAAAGCGTGAACAGAATCAGATTTACAGGATCTTTGAACTCTTCAGTGACTAATGAAATTCTTAATTCTGAAAGTGTGACAGGAGGATAATCTTGACAATATTTCCCTGTGCTTTCTGTGGGTGGAGGGATTTGAAGGCAGCAGTGGAAGTTGGGGGTCCTGACCTGTTTCATTACAGTGATTTGCTTGTTCAGGCTGGAATCTCCTGAATAAATCCCTTCTCATTTCCCACATGCACCTGTACCTCCTGCTTCTGTAACTAGGGGAGATCCATCATGCTAGTGAGTTAAACTGTGCCTCCACCATTCAGAGGTCTGTCCAAGACAAAGAATATTCCCTTATTTTAAGCTGCTCCTGAAGGAACACTGCCAATTCCCAGCACCTTCAATGTAGCTCAAGAAGGCTGGGCATTTGAAGACCAGGACTCTCTTCCTGTGCTTTTGTTTTTGCACTTGTAAAATTAAGTTAGCAGGGGCTACCTTTTTGTGTAAAAGATCTTGTGATTTACTTATGAAAGAACATAATACAATTGCCAAAATTATAATCTTAGCATGGAGTGGCTAGTGAATGCAGGAAGGTGAACTCAGTTTTGTTGTTTGCAGTTTTTCCCCAAAAAACCCTCAGTGTGGAAGGAGATGCTGCCTATACAGCAGCTCTTACTTCTAGCAGCTGCTACACATATCATTGCAGATACCATGTAGTTTTTGGATGGATCTGTCAAGATCTCTTTAGACACCAGCTCTTCACCACAGTTGAGAGTTTAGGTATCTGAATAAAAATTTGACAGATCAGTAGTTACCGTGGTGGGTCTGGTCTTTTGTTGTTAATAGTTGGTATTACTTTTTTTTTAGAAACCGGTAGCTCTGCTTTTTGTTGTATGCTTTATGACCAGCCATTCAACTGGGACTTCCAGGGCACTTTGTGATTTAGAATTTAGGGAGAGTGAGAACAAGCTGCAATTAATAAGTTGTGAAGAGACTGATTGTTGTAGCAGGAATGGTGAACTGATGTAGTTACCCAGAAAAGATTGGAAAGCGATGACCTGGCTGTCACCCCATGGAGAATGAGGCTGGTCTTAAATTTGTGAAATATCCCTGTTTTACAACACTGACTATAAGAAAGAATTCTGTTAAAAGTTAATGAAGGAGTTCCAATGGAACCCTATTAGATTCTTCCTCCATTTAATGACTGATACAGACTTTTAATGGATGTTTTAACTAGGCATTGTTATCAAAAGGACTATTGCACAAATTAGAACCAAGCCCATAGTCAGTGAAGAGAAGCTGGATTTACTCCTCTGCCTTTGGCATAGTGTAGTGTGTGTATACCTGTGTGTGCAACTGAAGGGATGGAGAAAATAGTGAAGGAGAGGAAGAAATATGAATTAGAAAGTACAAAATAAATATTTGCATTTTCAGAGACATACTAAAGTTGGCCAGTGAAAATACTGTGTAGGTAAAGTAGGTGAGATACACTTAGATTTTTATCTAATGAGCAAATATGGGACAAGAAAAGGGGAAGAATCTCCTGAGGAGCTGTGATAGTTCTCCACTTTGTGATCCAGCTTTGGATAACATTTTTAATCCAGCAAAGGCCTGATCCTTTTTGATACTGAGCGTCCTGAACTTATATTAAATTGAGAGAGAGCTGAGAGGTGGGATTGCTTTTTCCAGGTCCTGGACATCATAAACTCGTCTAGGGGAATTCTCATCCTGGGCAGGTTATGGACCTGTTCATTCTGAATATAAGGCCACATTTTTTCACAGATGCAGAAGTTTGTGGTAGAGTCAGTATAAAAAGTGCTTGATTTGAAGCTGTCTCCTGTCTCCTGCTATGATGACAGTATAAAGTGTTTACATGAAGAGCAGGGAATTTGACATTTTGTTTCAAACTAAGATGTTGGCTGGGTGTTGTGATATTTTAAAGTTTTCTTTTAAAAAGCATCAGGAAAAGAGTTTGCTGTCTCTGAAGTTAAAGCCTGTGAAATCCTGATTTGTGACATTCTTTGACTTTCCATTGCAGAGTGCATGCCTTTCTATAGTGCCCCTGCAATGACCTCCATCCTAACCTGGATAGATTACCCATGAGGGGTCATTTGGTTTCCATCCTTGTGTAGCCATGGCTCTCTCATCTAAAGGGACCCTGCCACTTGGTTTTTTAAGTCCCTTCTGTGGTAAAGTGACAGTTACATATTCTGTTAGCATGTGTCTCTGTTAGCATGTGTCATATTAGTTATTTCACCAACCTTTCCAGTGAGTGACAACCCTGTTAAAAAGCCCCCAAACATCCCCACAGAACAGGTAAATCGTTGCTGTCGCTCTGTGCAAGAAATCTCTGTGCATATGTGGGGCTGTTGCTGTGTATTTGGATAGATGTCTTTATGAGTGGGATGTAAAAAAGAAAGGTATTTTGCTGTTCAACCAGAACCAGATAAATTTGCATCACAGTATTTTCCTTCGGAAAAGTCATGGTAATATCTGCTTTCTATGAATGAGTTTTTCTTTTCTTGCTGTTAGATGGCCCTGGGTGTGAGGCTCCTGTTTTCCTTGCCTGTGTAGATCTGAAAGTGTTCTTTCCGGCCTCCTTAAATCTGGGACATTATCACAACACATTGTTTGATCTTGCTTCCTGATAGATTCCAGTGTATTACCAGTTTCTAGCAAATATGCTGGTGTATGCTGCTGACAAGAAGAAGGTTCAATCCTGGTGATGGCCTCCTTGAAGACCTTGGCACCTAGCCTACTTGAATGTCACAGGCTTCTAGCAAAGACTGCCAGTTATACACAAATGGCTTGAAACACTTTTTATTTTGTGACGTGGGTTATTGACCACTAGAATAAGAACATCTGAGCCTTTTCCTCTTAGTTGTAGTAAAAACTTCAGACTTGGCATAAACTGCAGTTTTTTTTGAGAAGTAGAAGGCTAGATCTTTCTTCTCTAAGGCACTGAACTGGTTTAATTGAAAGAACAATTTGATTTGCTGCTGTAGCTGCTGCTACAGTAAAATAGCTTGAAATGCTAACAAATTTTTACTTTTCTCACCTAAACCAAGGATTTAATACTGGCAGGTGAACTTCTGAAGGCTGCTATCAAGTATACAGAGACAATAACTGTCTTGGAGGTGGAACTTTGTCAATATTTTTTGCCTTGGGCCAAAAAACATTCGCAATAATGGAGTGCTAAAGCCCTGCTCAGAATGTTGCAGCTTGAGAAAGGGGAATTTATTCCAGGTTTTAGAGTGCAGTGTTTTGGTAGGATGTGTGGTTTCTTAATCATCCTTATGTTGAAACATCAACCATCAAGACATTTGGGGACACCTAAAGGCATGCTTCTTGTTCAGTAAGAGCTGCCCTTATACTTGAGGTCATGTAAAGCTGGCTTTATTACTATCCTTAATTCTATGTTATCACGCATGTTTGGAGCCAAAGTGTCTCACCTTGTGCCCTGTAACCTCAGCAGAGGATTTAATTTTTATTATTTTAAATATCCATTGTGGAACAGGGGAGAGAAAATTTCAAATTACAGTGCTGAGAATTTAAATCGATGTTTACAAGGATTCTCTGCCTATTTCTTTCTGAAATTATTATGACATGAATATCATAAAATGATTCAGAGAATAGAGAATAGGTTGGGATTGTTCATATAACATGTGAGTATTTTATAATGCCATAAAAAACAAGCTAACAAAGCTTATGTATACTTATTTTATTAATGGTCATTGATTTATAGTTATAAATATTAAGCCCAAGAATACAGACAAATGCTTGTTGCTTGAAATCAGGTAAACAATAAAAGAAGTAGCTCTTAGCTGCAGTGGGGAAAAGCAGACAAGAAGTAGGCAACTCCTTGGTCCTGTGCATGCCAGACCTGCTGCTTACTTTCCCATCATTAAGGCTGTGATTGTCTGCACCAAATACTGCCCTTTCTTCTTTACCTCTCTTTGAAAATGAACATTACCCATGTAAGACAATCTCTCTTTTGAGCAAAAAAACATTAGGTGTCTGGATCTGAATTCCCCCTGTAATGGCACTGGTGGGAATTTTTGCACTGTTCAAGTGCAAAGAGACCTCAGTTTGGTCAGACGGACAGGAAAAACTCTCCTTTAGTGATCCAAGCTGTGGCAGCAAACTAAACTCTCACACTTCCAGCCTTTAGCCATGTCTTTAATGCCAGTATATGTATATATGAATGCAGAAGTAAAGTAAACAAAAAAGGACTGTGTTAGTTTCAACTGTTTCACTAATCAGTGAAGAAATACCAGTAGATGATATTTTCTAAAAAAAAAAAAAAAAAAAGTTAATAAATTATATATATATATATATATATATATACAAACTAAAAATACCTTCAGAAACAAATCTTTATTTTCCTTAAGTCTTTTAAGGCAGTATTAAAACATCTTGGGACTAGGTGACTGTATTTTTCTAAAGGCAAGAAAAATCCAACACATTGTAAGCATGCCATACTATTTTTACTGAATTCCAGTTCTGAAACACATTTGGAAGCAAGCTTATTTTAGGGAGCATCGCTGTAACAAGATATTTGGTTTATTGTGTATTACATTTCAACTAATTTAGAAAATGCAGTCTTTTTTGTGATGGTATCTAGTAGTTTAAAGTGTGCAGTCCTCGTTGTGTAACTTCTAATGTAGTTAGTGAGGCTCAGGTCCTCTTTTTGCAACTGCAAACCTACCTGTATGTTTCTCTGAGGAGTATATGAGATCTGTTGATCAGTGTGTATGCATGTGAGGAAGACAGAAAGCTATTTTTCAAAGGTTTAGGGTACACCTTTCTTTAAACATAAGAGTATTTCTAGGGCTTTTAAAAATTTTGCCTGGATTTTAAGTAATTAATTGGATTGAAATCTGCACCCCTAAATCTCAGACTTGTGTTTTAAGATTACTGGGAAAAATGATCCTGACCATTAGTGGCAGTCAGCTTTCTGATACACAGAGCAGTTCACTCTGGAAATCTGTGGCGTTATTATATTAATAAATCAAGAATCATAGAGTAATGATCTTGGATGAGAATTGTTAGTCCAAATGAATTCTGGAGTCTGGTTTAAGACTGTATGGAACATCGGGAGCTCTCTTGACTGCAAATGTAGTTCCATCCAAACAGTCAAGAAGTGCATTTTATTAGATATCTAAGGTTTTCTGCTTCAAAGGTGGCTGAGCGTGTGCCATGAATCTCACTATCCAGGTAAAACTCATAATGCATACTTTATTGTTTGTTATTCCTTAAGTCATAGAATGAATATCCACTAATGCAATGGTGTATTCTTCAGACAGAGAGAACCAATTCATTAAATTTAGATTTTATTTTCCACTCCAGCTGCAAATTAGTGCCAATATTTTCTGTAAGCAGGTGTGGGATTAAAATATTTTTTGCTGCTAACTTCTTGTTTATCGTTTCACAGCTAAGTATTAATATTCTTATCATTACTGTTGAAAAATGAATACCGTCGGTAGTTGCATGACCTCTTGTATTTTAGTATTCTAACATACTTACAGGGTTCCCTGTTTCAGTACATTCATGTTCGGATCAGAAAACGTAAACCCTCACAGATTTGCATTTTGCTTTCTGTACACTTGATTATTTTTATGAAAAGACCAAACAGAAAAAGGCAAAGCCTCGAGGTCTCCCCTCACATTTTAGCGAAGATTTAACAGCAGGATGACATAGTGAATAAGGGCCTGCTTCTGTGATTTGCTCACTACCTCCTATGATTTACCCTTGGTGCCACTAAGGGCAGGCAGTATTTTGCAGGGTATATGCATCTTGTGGTAGGAGCAAGTCCAAAGAGTTTTACAGAAGGCACTGTTCAGCAGCAGCAGCAGAAACTACACTTTTGAAAATAAAAGTAACAAATAGGGTTTATATGTGACTTTTGGTGGTGTTCTGATGTTGTTGGGTTTGTTTTCGTTTTTCTCTCTCTCTCTTTTTTTTTTGTTTTGTTTTGTTTTGTTTTTTAAATTGCAATGGCTGATGTAGTGCTAGTCCACTGTACTGAACACTACCAAGTAAGTCACTCAACACTTGCTGAAGAGCTGGGGACCCAGCTGGGGGGTGCATGGCACGTAGTCCACAGCACTGTTAGGTCCTGTTAGTGAGAAGTGTTCCATTCCAGGTTCTGGATGAGAACTCGCTGTGCCCCAGCAGCAGGAGGGAAACACTGTCCCATAATGCCTGTCGTGGTCCTCTTATTTACCTGTAACCTCACACATTCTGTTTGCTCCATTGTCCGTGCCTGTATTCATCACTGAGGAATAGATAGATGCTGAGGTTGAACTATTAAAATGAAAAAAGTATTTGAGCTTTTCAAGCACAAAGTAACAACTGATGAAAGCATTTTTTCTGCTCATTTCCTTTAATGCTCTCCGCAACCCACTCAAACTAAAATAAGTTTACAAAAATCTTACATTTCCTTTGGAACAAGGAGGTGATTTTCCTTTTTCCTCTCTCACACAGATGATTTTAAACATCTAGGGCTAGACAGTTCTGACGAAAGCTGTTTCCCACATGTTTGTGTAGCACTGATTTTACATTAATGGAGCTATTATCCTCTAACCTTGTATTGTTTTTCAGCCTAGTTAGGGGAATAGTTGCTAGCTTAAAAAGATGCATTTAGTGGGCCAGATTCTTTCCTCTCTTGTATCAATTCTAAATCATCAGAGTCCTTGAGTTTGTACCTGTGTTACAAAGCATGGAAACGACTTTTGCCTTTTTATGTTTTACTTTATGCATTTTTTTTGGTCAAAGTGTATTGTTTTTAAACACAGGTGTTTGTTATCATAGCAAAAAATTTTCATCTTCATTGGTTTTGGTTGCTTTAGGAATATTTGCTTGTGCATGGACAGATAGTTCCTGTTGTTTCTCCTGGTCTTTTCCAGATACCAAGTCACACGAGAAAACACATCCCAGCAGGTTTTTGTGGTACTACTTTTTTGTTAGCTGTTGATGTACTTACCACAGGTGTTCTGTATGATCAAAAATGTGACTAAATTGAAATATGAGAGGTCACACATCCACAAGAAGGAACGATTTCTGGCCATAGTGCTAACAATAGTAATACTTAGCTGTGACACTGTAAACAAATATGTAAGTTAGGAGTAATTTATATCTGTTTGGACGTCTGTTCAGTATTGGGATTTGTCTCCTTATTAAGACATGGTCACACTATAAAATGTTCAAAAATTCATGTTCTCATGGTATTTGATTATACTGTCCATAAACCTCTGAGAAACATCACCTGCCATAAAGTTAATGAAAAACAAAGATGGAATTAAGAAAAACCCTTAGCTCTTTCAGCAATTCATGCCTGGCTACAACATTCTGCATGTTATTTCTCTGCAGAAAGCTCCTCTGTTCATCTAACCAAGAAAATATTCTTTGGATACGTGCATACATGAGCTTTGAGTTTCATATGTTCAGGCAAAGATGACTCTGGTTTGATTCAGAACCTTTAATCTGCCAAACTGAGATCTGACTACATAATCAAGGGGGAAGTGAGACCTTCTTAGACTAAATTAATTTTCAGGTTTATCTTTGCTGTTATCGATGCATATTGTGTCATTAAGATATAACGGTGTTTAAAATGAAATAAAATGCCTCAAATTATAACCAAGGTGTTTTTTGTAAGCATTATAGCATTTTAATGTTAATCTGAAGCTATTAAAGGCCAGATCTCAAACAGATGAAAGCACTCTGTGTCTCCAGTGTTAGGAGACAAGTTAGTTGAAGATGATTTCTGAAAAAACCACAAACTATTGATTGTGTTATTTGTGAGCATGGCTATTATGAGCATTTTAAATGCTGTTCCATTTTCCTGTCCTTAAAGGAAACATACAAACAAAAACACAGACAATATGCAGGAACTTACCGCTGCTTTCACTTAACAATGGTGTTTCATTGCAGCCTTTTTGTGGTTAGAATAACAGAGTTGGGGGTCATGGCATGTAAAAGAAAAGCTATGAAAGGGCATGCCTTTTGAAAAAGAAAACAAAAAATAGTAAATAGAAGACAGTGCTGAAAATTAAAAAGATAAATTGAAAAATAAGGTAATAGAACTTTTGCTGAAAATGCAGTTAAATTTGCTGCTATTACTTAGGCTGCAGCACTATGAACATTTATTTGGGGGAAGAAATGTGAGGAATTTTATTCATCCCCATTCCCATTTGTTTCCTGGAATCTTTTGTTGATGTTTTTCTCTATATTTTCCATTACTATTTGCTAAATATATTATGACATTTTATTTACCTTAGTCGAGAGCTTCGAGACCCCTGTGTGGCTTCACCATTCTAACAATTTCACAAATAAATCACTGATCATTGTGCAGAAAGAAACCTAAGAGTTTACATGAAGACAGGATTATTTTTATGGTAGAAGAAGCAGGTTTATACTGGATAGTTGGGTTACAACATCAGTAGATATGCATACAGAATACACCGGCTCGTATCTTTCTTTTTAATTAGCACTTAGTAGTTTTTTATTAAAGCAATGTGTTACAGAGGGATTTTGGAAGTACAGTGTTGGAATCCACATTTTTCGATAAGACATTTAGTTTCATGGACATATGTTATTTCTGTGCTTGTAAAATAAGGATATGTTGTTAGTCTTTTGTTAATTTCCAGATAATTAAACATTATTATCTGTTTACCAATGCATAGATGTGATCTGTTTACAATATCAAAGATGTATATAAAGTACCCAGCTATAGTTGAAATTCTAATTAAAATACATCATTGTTTGTCATGGTTTTAAGGCGAAAATTAAAAAGCATTGCCAAATTAATCTTCAATCAAGAGTTCATTAATTAGCTAACCTTCTGTAAATGGGCCACAGTTCGATGACAGCTCACTAAAGGACCTTTTAAATGAATTCCTGATTGTATCAATCAGACAGGGGAAAAGAATTAGATTTGCAGCTCTTTTTCGGTAGTTCCTGCAAACATTTCCCCAACATCTAGTGCTCACAATGGATGTTAAACTATTTTAAAGTGATGAATCCTTTTTATTACAGTCCCAAACTCTGTTACTTCTTGCTGTATATCAAGAGGAAATGTATAACGCTGCCAAGGTTTCATGATCCTGAACAGAATATTGCCGAGGAATATACTTTGTAACATACTAATAAGCAGTTGCTTGAAATAATACCATAACTTTCCATGAGAAAAACGTTTTGAGCAAATTATTGATTATATAATAGTCTTTAGTAAAATTTACTTTGCTTCTGTCAGGAATTTTAAAATACAAGGGCTTAAGTGGTCAGGTACTTCAGTTGCTTTTGTGCTGGCAACGTAAACTTACTGGATCTCTAGACTATCTGGAAATGTCTTCCATGAAAGTGACAAATTAAAGAAGTTACTGCTAGATTAGGGTATATTTCAGTGTTACTTTAGTACACAGGATGTCTATCTGGACCCATCACAATGCTTAAACCAGAAGTTTAGAATGGGATGGAGAAGTTATTGCATGATTTGACAACTCCTTTTGTGATAAATAGGTGGGACTGGGTGGTGGGTTTTGTTTGGTTTGGTTTGATTTTTTTTTTTTTTTAGTGTGGGGTTTTTTTTTTGTGCTTATGGTGTTTTTTGGTTTTTGGTTTTGGTTTTTTTTAAATGCATTTAGCCTGTAAGCACGCGTTTTGTGGTTCTGCGTGAACATGTGTTTCATGAAAAGTATGGTCAAAATAACAGTCTCTATTTACTCTTGCCAAAAGTTCTGCTTCTAAAGTTTGTATAAACACACATTTAGTTAACATTTGGGTTGGTTATCTGAGTGAAATAAAATGCTTTCAGTTTTTGGAGGGGTGTGTGCAGTTATTGAACCAGTGTATCAGGAGATTCATCTCCTTTTTGAAGTGAAAACGTTAATTAAGGCCAAGAAAGATTGCATGTCAAAGCACTAAGTGATGCATTGCATATTATGACACCTCAAATGTCTACAAGTGGAACTGCCATAGTGATCTTTTTCTCCCTCATATAAATATTTCAAATTTTTGCTAGTATATATAGTGATATTATTAGCCAGTTATCTGTAACTGATACATTATCTGTTACTGTAAATCTCCCTATCTTATTTTTGTAAACAATAGAAGTATGGTAAAATGCAACTTAAGTTTAATTTCTATTTTTTTTGTCCAATATAGCATTGTACATTTGTGCTGATCTTGATCTTCCATGAGACAATAACCTTGTACAGCATGGCCACATCTGGTAGGGTCTATCCTGCCAATTAAACCACAGAGACGGTGTCGGTGTTGGGGATTTTTTTTGTTTGTTTGTTTTCAGTCAAGGTGTTTTTATCAACATTCCATATAGATAAAGTAATCCAATATGAAGGAAAATCAAGTTTTTTTCTTCTGTGCTGATTTGCATATGCATGTCAAATCTTGCTATGTCGTTTTGTATGGTATGGAGGAAAACAAAATGACCTTTACTCAAGTTCTTAATAGTGGAAGGTTCTTATGTTCTGAATTTTCAGGCTGGGGGGGCAGAGTGGAAGAGCAAGCGTTTGCTGATTACACCACTGATGCTCACCACAGTCTGATACAGTCTGATACACGAAAACTCTCTATGCCTTCCTTTTATAATTGCATCTCTGCTCAAGGCTACTATAGTTAGGCTACATTAAATCTCATTGTCAGTCAGGCTGCATAAGGCTCAGGAAGCTCACGGGCTGGAGCTGGGCAATGTGATCTTCCTCAAGAGCAACTTCTCTCACTGCTACTTGCTTGTCTTCTCACACACCGCTACGTTGCTGTGTACATAATGGACACCCCTTACATAAATTATGTAACTTGATTTTTTTCCCCTGTCTGACAGTCATGATTTGCTTAAAAATAAATATGAGCCTTGTAATCTAGGTTGCCCATTCTCTTAGGTAACTGCACATGTTATTTATTGTACTGAATAAAAAGAAAAAGCAAAAAAGTCACTAATCAGCTGGCATATAGTACACATGTAGGAGATGGGTCATGTACAATTAACATGTATGATACAATACAGGAGCTTTCAGCAAGGCTTCTATCAAAATAATTATCTAAGCAATTATCTGTGCTATTCAGCTAACTTTTGCATGCAGTGGTGTTTCTATGCTTTTGTGTTCATCAACCTTACTGCTTTGAGTTCTCTTAGGAACTATTAGATTGACAGTTTTCAAATTGTGCAGAAAAGACAAAGAAAGAGAAAAGAGCTTTTTATAGAAAATTGTGCCTTTATTGCAGGTAGTTAATAAGTATTAATACTGTAAAAAAATCAATGGGTTAAATGCAATTGCATGATTTTAACTGGTGAGCAGATTTTGGTGTGTGGCTTGCCTGCGTTTTCAGGCGGTTGTCTTGTAAGAGTCTCAATACTGCAGTTCTTTTCCTCCTGACTGGAACACTATGTATGAAAAAAATGAAAGGACAAGCAAACCCTGATGTTCCATGCTTGTGTGAATTTTGCAGACGGTATTCCTGATCCTGCAGACTGATACAAGCAGGAGCATAAACAAACTGTTCTTGAAGTGTGCACTTCAGGATTGTTTCATCATTCAACTCTATAGAAGTAGTAGTAGCAGTAATCGTAATAATAATGATTTTTAATGTAGCTTGTTGACTTCTGTATATATCTCAAACTAGATATGTTTTAATTCTTAGCTCTTCGAAGGATGCTTATGTATGCTAATAAACTGTCATTACCTGGGCTTTAAACATTAGTATCCATTTAGTTTTGTGTACAGAGTGCATCCTGTGATTGTATACTTTAAAAAGACAACATCTATTTTATATTGCATGAGGATTTGTGTTGTTCTCAGTCTTCTTATTGAAGCCATTTTTATTTTAACAATGTCGGCTTTGTCTAGTAATAACCTTTGTCTTATGCAAAGGAAAACCTTGCAAGGAATAATACACTCTTGTGTTAAAAAGTTTGCTGCTTTGTCCTAGCAGTTTTCTTTTAGTGCATCATGGGTGGGGAGAGAAGGACAGTTTATAGGTGGGAAGCTCCACTAATACATTTATATTTAGTGGTTACAGCCTCCATCCCAGTTACTGGCAGAGCCCTGAGAAAAGTAAACCATGTGCTTTTGTACTGTCATATTTGATTTGGACTATATTCTCACTGTTGTTTGAAGCTAACATGAAACACAGTGTCTGCATGACCCATTTTAGCAGCCCATTATCATAATTTCACTGTCGTATGGCCTCTGAGTTAATGTACTTACAAATGACAGAGAAAGTGTGTTACATGACCTTAGGGTTTTCAAAAATTAAATGACGTAGGAGGTTGTATTGCAAAGAATTGTTAAAGAGTGGGGTTCTGGGGGGATGGCATTTGCCTTTTTTTTCTCACCTTAAGGTGTCATAGCTTGTAACAACAAGAAGATATATTTATTCTTTGATAGACACAAATATGAAAAGTTTAAGCTTCTTCAAGGTCTGGATTTTAGCCATGGACAGTATTTTTGGGTAATGTAAAGGCCCAAATGTAATCTGTTTTAATTATTTTAATTATTTTTTTCTTTGCCATTTGTTGATGTTCATGGTATACAAGTTAAATTGTGTTTTGTATTTATCTATTTTGATGGACATGCTTTGGTTTTTTTTTATAATAATATTTTTTTGTTTTGGTTTGATTTGGTTTGTTGGTGTATTAGTTTTGGTGGGTTTTAAAGGCCTCTTTCGAGTGAAAGCAGCAAAGCAAGTATGTTTCCTGCAGTTGCTACAATGGGGCTATCTTCTGGTTGATCATGTGATGTGGTAGTGCTGGGAATAATTTTGGTTTAAAAAATAATCTTTTTTAAAAATGACTTTCTTAATTTGAGTTTTAACCAGATTTGAATGTGTTTCTTAATTTAAGCAAGTGACATTGGCATTTTATCAGGGCACAGTGTCCCCACACTTCCCAAATTTTATGGTGTCATGAACTTACATTGCTAAAACCCACCGTAGTGAGTGATTGATGTTTCTTTCATCACAGAAGGGGTTACACTGAGGGTAAACCACAGTGGCTATGATATATATCCACGAAATGAGGAAACGGCAGGAGAAACCACAAACATGTAGTCCAAGTGGCATATCCTTACCTTTTCCTCATAAAGTTAGGTATTGAAACCAACTGCCTTATCTTTCTCTTACCCTTGTGAAGCTGGAAATCCTGTAGGCAGCACTGTGCTTGAAAGGCCTGTTCATGCTTCTCCTGCTTGAACTACAGTTTGTACAAACAATCATTTTTCTTTTTTCCATAGAAATAGAAAGAAGTCTGTCTTATTGTAAAAAAATCAACCAACTGAACAAACAAAACCCCCACCCTTTGTTGTGATTAATAAATTCTCTGAAAGTGAAACTATGTGACAAGCAGAAGGAATCCCATCTTTTTATTTAAGGGCTTATTTGACAATACTAGAAAAACTTAAAGCAGGAAAAGGCTCTACCTAAGCTCTGTCTCCTTTACCACCCACAGCCCCAGTGATTTGTGACTCTTGAGTTGGGTTTGCTTGTGTGGGCTTGCACAGGTGACCCGTGGTGAGTTGCAGGATTGTTGTGTGGTTCAGTAGGTGAGTTGTGTGAGCATTATTTTAACTTGGAAACCTTATCCAGGCAGAAGCCACCTTTACCTAAGTGGAAATATTGTCTGAACAAGGACTGGGAGATGAATCAATATTCTTGGCTCAACTGGTGCTAGAAGCCCTCCAGCCTCTGACCCTACTGTCACAAGTAGTTTTATTTAAAATTGCTAATTTTTGAGAACGCTCCTGGATGTTATCTTAACAGGCTAATGTACCTTGAATTGGTTTGATGATAAAATGTGATTGCCATGTGTGCCTAGAAATTTCTGCCTTAAATAAATTTTGGAGCTCAAGACAATTGTCTTTAAAATGTTATTTTCTGTTTTTCTATCTATATGATTTCATAGAAAAGCTAAATAGTAATGTAACAATAGCAAAAACAATAATATCAGAATTTATTTGCTGAATTTAACATTGTAAAATTGCTTTGCTTCTTGGTTTTCTCTGGCACTAGGGGACTGAGCTCGTTTTACACCCAGGCAATCCCATTGATTTCAAATACAATCTAAAGGGGTTGTCTGCTTATAATAGAGGGCAGAATTTGACTTTCATTGCTGGGTGTAAATGACGGCAGAATTTAACTTTAAGGCCTCAGTCCTGCAGGAAACCCCTAAGCGCTGCTCTGTTCGTTAAAGAACTTACCCATGCTTTTAACCTTAAATACAATTCCTCTGTTCATGCGCATGTTTCTCAGGGCACTACGGAATGTGCTTAAATGTCATTAATTTTGGTGTGCCTCAGCACTTTCAGGCAGGACACGTGCACAGTGTCAGGGATAAGAGCAGTTTTGCCAGCTTCGAAGGTGAGCTACGTGGTGGGTATACCTGAGCTGAGTGTGGTGGGACCTCCTACCCCCAAATGCCCTGACCCCACCAGGCTGTGCTTCTCCAGCAGTCAGCAGGGCTCAGTTGTGCCACATTTTGTTTCCATGCATTGCCTGGTCTTTCTTCTAGGGCCCCAGTTTCTGAAAACCCAGTTGCTGCTGCTTTAGTGACTGCTGTGAATTCGGGTGGTGCTCAGCTTCTCTTACTTTAAATTTTTCTGTGTGTTATTTTCCCTCCTGTGACTGTGCTTTTTAAGAATAAAGCACAAGAGAGCAGTGGACAGCTCTAAATATGCATGTGATATTGTGGAGCCAGTGTCTCAGGTCTGTGGTTGTTCTGAGGCAGAGTACTGACAAGATGAGGGATCACCACTCTGCTTTACATGCGCAGATCAGCGTAATACCTTGTGAACAAAACAACTGGAATAGAGCATCCAGGCACTTGGCTAATTGGAGCCTCATTAAAAAATATGGAGATAAATGGTTTCTTCTCAAGTTGCCCTGAAGTAAAGAAAGGAGAGAGGAAAAAAAATACATCTC